>NW_028188025.1:0-35000 GCF_964204655.1 Triturus cristatus | reverse complement strand
TGTTCGGGCAGTGTAGGGGGTGGTGCTGGGGGTGGTGTTTCAGGGTTTAGGGCAGTCTAGGGGGGCGTGCAGGGGCTGGTGTTTCAGGGTTTAGGGCAGTGCAGTGGTGTTCGGGCAGTGTAGGGGTTCGTGCTGTGGGTGGTGTTTCAGGGATTAGGGCAGTGCAGTGGTGTTCGGGCAGTGTAGAGGGTCATGCTGGGGGTGGTGTTTCAGGGTTTAGGGCAGTGGTGTTCATGCAAGGTGTCGGGGGTCTTGCTGGGGCTGGTGTTTTAGGGTTTAGTGCAGTGTAGTGGTGTTAGGGCAGTGTAGAGGGTCGTGCAGGGGTGGTGTTTCAGGGTTTAGGACAGTGCAGTGGTGTTTGGGCATTGTAGGGGCTTGTGCTGGGGCTGGTGTTTCAGGGTTTAGGGCGGTGCTTGGTGTTCGGGCAGTGTAGGGGGTCATGCTTGGGATGATGTTTCAGGGTTTAGGGCAGTGCAGTTGTGTTCGGGCAGTGTAGGGGGTCATGCTTGGGATGATGTTTCAGGGTTTAGAGCAGTGCAGTGGAGTTCGGGCAGTGCAGGGGGTCGTGCTGGGGCTGGTGTTTCAGGGTTTAGGGCAGTGCAGTGGTGTTCCTGGCAGTGTAGGGGGTCGTGCAGGGGCTGGTGTTTCAGGTTTTAGGACAGTACAGTGGTGTTCGGGCAGTGTAGGGGGTCGTGCAGGGGCTGGTGTTTCAGGGATTAGGGAAGTGCAGTGGTGTTCGGGCAGTGTAGGGGGTCTTGCTGGGGCTGGTGTTTCAGGGTTTAGGGCAGTAGTGTTCGGGCAGTGTATGGGGTCTTGCTTGAGATGATGTTTCAGGGTTTAGGGCAGTGCAGTGATGTTCCGGTAGTGTAGGGGGTCGTGCTCGGCGTGGTGATTCAGGGTTTAGGGTAGTGTAGGGGGTCGTACAGGGGCTGGTGTTTCAGGGTATAGGGCAGTGCGGTGGTGTTCGGGCAGTGTAGGGGGTCATGCTGGGGCTGCTGTTTCAGGGTTTAGGGCAGTGCAGTGGTGTTCGGGCAGTTTAGGGGTCGTGTTGGGGCTGGTGGTTTAGGGCAGTGCAGTGGAGTTCGGGCAGTGTAGGGGGTCGTGCTGGGAGTGGTGTTTCAGGGTTTAGGGCAGTGAATTGGTGTTCTGGCAGTGTAGGGGGTCGTGCTGGGGGTAGTGTTTCAGGGTTTAGGGCAGTCTAGGGGGTCGTGCAGGGGCTGGTGTTTCAGGGTTTATGGCATTGCAGTGGTGTTCAGGCAGTGCAGGGGGTCGTGCTGGGGCTGGTGTTTCTGGGTTAAGGGCAGTGCAGTGGTGTTCGGGCAGTGTAGGGGTCGTGCTGGGGCTGGTGTTTCAGGGTTTAGGGCAGTGCAGTGGTGTCCGGGCAGTGTAGGGGGTCATGCAGGGCTGGTGTTTCAGGGTTTAGGGCAGAGCAGTGGTGTTCGGGGAGTGTAGGGGGTGGTGCAGGGGCTGGTGTTTCAGGATTTAGGGCAGTGCAGTAGTATTCGGGCAGTGTAGGGGGTCGTGCAGGGGCTAGTGTTTCAGGGTTGAGGGCAGTGAAGTGGTGTTTGGGCAGTGTAGGGGGTCGTGCTGGGGCTGGTGTTTCAGGGTTTAGGGAAGTGCAGTGGTGTTTGGTCAGTGTAGGTGGTCTTGCTGGGGGTGGTGTTTCAGGGTTTAGGGCAGTAGTGTTCGGGCAGTGTACGGGGTCTTGCTTGGGATGATGTTTCAGGGTTTAGGGCAGTGCAGTAGTTTTCGGGCAGTGTAGGTGCTCATGCTGGGGGTGATGTTTCAGGGTTTAGGGCAGTGGTGTTTGGGCAGTGTAGGGGTCGTGCTCGGGGTGATGAATCAGGGTTTAGGGCAGTGCAGTGGTGTTCGGGCAGTGTAGGGGGTCGTGCTAGGGGTGGTGTTTCAGAGTTTAGCGCAGTGCAGTGGTGTTCGGGCAGTGTAGGGGTCGTGCAGGGGCTGATGATTCAGGGTTTAGGGCAGTGCAGTGGTGTTCGGGCATTGTAGGGGGTCGTGCAGGGGCTGGTGTTTCAGGTTTTAGGGCAGTGCAGTGGTGTTCGGGCAGTGTAGGGGGTCGTGCAGGGGCTGGTGTTTCAGGGTTTAGGGCAGTGCAGTGGTGTTCGGGCAGTGTAGGGGGTCGTGCTGGGGCTGGTGTTTCAGGGATTAGGGAAGTGCAGTGGTGTTCGGGCAGTGTAGAGGGTCTTGCTGGGGCTGGTGTTTCAGGGTTTGGGCAGTAGTGTTCGGGCAGTGTATGGGGTCTTGCTTGAGATGATGTTTCAGGGTTTAGGGCAGTGCAGTTGTGTCCGGGCAGTGTAGGGGGTCGTACAGGGGCTGGTGTTTCAGGGTTTAGGGCAGAGCAGTGGTGTTCGGGGAGTGTAGGGGGTTGTGCAGGAGCTGGTGTTTCAGGGTATAGGGCAGTGCAGTGGTGTTCGGGCAGTGTAGGGGGTCGTACAGAGGCTGGTGTTTCAGGGTTTAGGGCAGTGAAGTGGTGTTCGGGCAGTGTAGGGGCTCATGCTGGGGGTGGTGTTTCAGATTTTAGGGCAGTGCAGTGATGTTCCGGCAGTGTAGGGGGTCGTGCTGGGGCTGGTGTTTCAGGGTTTAGGGCTGTGCAGTGGGGTTCAGGCAGTGTAGGGGGTTGTGCTGGGGATGGTGTTTCAGTGTTTAGGCAGTGCAGTGGTGTTCGGGCAGTGTAGCGGGTCGTGCTGGGGCTGGTGTTTCAGGGGTTAGGGCAGTGCAGTAGTGTTCGGGCAGTGTAGGCGGATGTGCTGGGGGTGGTGTTTCAGGGTTTAGGGCAGTATAGTGGTGTCAGGGCAGTGTAGGGGGTTGTGCTGGGGCTGGTGTTTCAGGGTTTAGGGCAGTGCAGTGGTGTTCGGGCAGTGTAGGGGGTCATGCTGGGGCTTTTGTTTCAGGGTTAAGGGCAGTGCATTGGTGTTCGGGCAGTGTAGGGGTCGTGCTGGGGCTGGGATTTCAGGGTTTAGGGCAGTGCAGTGGTCTTCGGGCAGTGTAGGGGGTCATGCAGGGGCTGGTGTTTCAGGGTCTAGGGCAGTGCAGTGGTGTTCGGGCAGTGTAGGGGGTCGTGCAGGGGCTGGTGTTTCAGAGTTTAGGGCAGTGCAGTGGTGTTCGGGCAGTGTAGGGGGTCTTCCAGGGGATGGTGTTTCCGGGTTTAGGGCAGTGCAGTGGTGTTCGGGCAGTGTAGGGAGTCGTGCTGGGGGTGGTGTTTCAGGGTTTAGGGCAGTGCAGTTGTGTTCGGGCAGTGTAGGGGGTCGTGCTGGGGGTGGTGTTTCAGGGTTTAGGGCAGTGGTGTTCAGGCACTGTACGGGGTCTTGCTTGGGATGATGTTTCAGGGTTTAGGGCAGTGCAGTGGTGTTCGGGCAGTGTAGGGGGTTGGCTGGGGGTGGAGTTTCAGGGTTTAGGACAGTGCAGTGGTCTTTCGGCAGTGTAGGGGGTCGTGCTGGGGGTGGTGTTTCATGGTTTAGGGCAGTGTAGGGGGTCGTACAGGGGCTGGTATTTCAGGGTTTAGGGCAGTGTGGTGGTGTTCAGGCAGTGTAGAGGTCATGCTGGGGCCGGTGTTTCAGGGTTTAGTGGAGTGAGGTGGTGTTCGCGCAGTACAGGGGTCGTGCTGTGGCTGGTGTTTCAGGGTTTAGGGCACTGCAGTGGTGTTCGGGCAGTGTAGGGGGTCGTGCTGGGGCTGGTGTTTCAGGGTTTATGGCATTGCAGTGGTGTTCAGGCAGTGCAGGGGGTCGTGCTGGGGCTGGTGTTTCAGGGTTTAGGGCAGTGCAGTGGTGGTCGGGCAGTGTAGTGGTCGTGCTGGGGCTGGTGTTTCAGGGTTTAGGGCAGTGCAGTGGTGTCCGGGCAGTGTAGGGGGTCATGCAGGGGCTGGTGTTTCAGGGTTTAGGGCAGAGCAGTGGTGTTTGGGGAGTGTAGGGGGTCGTGCAGGGGCTGGTGTTTCAGGATTTAGGGCAGTGCAGTGGTGTTTGAGCAGTGTAGGGGGTCGTGCAGGGGCTGGTGTTTCAGGGTTGAGGGCAGTGAAGTGGTGTTCGGGCAGTGTAGGGGGTCGTGCTGGGGCTGGTGTTTCAGGGTTTAGGGAAGTGCAGTGGTGTTTGGTCAGTGTAGGTGGTCTTGCTGAGGGTGGTGTTTCAGGGTTTAGGGCAGTAGTGTTCGGGCAGTGTACGGGGTCTTGCTTGGGGTGATGTTTCAGGGTTTAGGGCAGTGCAGTAGTTTTCGGGCAGTGTAGGTGCTCATGCTGGGGGTGATGTTTCAGGGTTTAGGGCAGTGGTGTTCGGGCAGTGTAGGGGTCGTGCTCGGGGTGATGAATCAGGGTTTAGGGCAGTGCAGTGGTGTTCGGGCAGTGTAGGGGGTCGTGCTAGGGGTGGTGTTTCAGGGTTTAGCGCAGTGCAGTGGTGTTCGGGCAGTGTAGGGGTCGTGCAGGGGCTGATGATTCAGGGTTTAGGGCAGTGCAGTGGTGTTCGGGCAGTGTAGGGGGTCTTGCTGGGGCTTGTGTTTCAGGGTTTAGGCAGTGCAGTGGTGTTTGGGCAGTGTAGGGGGTCGTGCTGGGGCTGGTGTTTCAGGGTTTAGGGCAGTTCAGTAGTGTTCGGGCAGTGTAGGCGGATGTGCTGGGGGTGGTGTTTCAGGGTTTAGGGCAGTATAGTGGTGTTAGGGCAGTGTAGGGGGTTGTGCTGGGGCTGGTGTTTCAGGGTTTAGGGCAGTGCAGTGGTGTTCGGGCAATGTAGGGGGTCGTGCTCGGGCTGGTGTTTCAGGGTTAAGGGCAGTGCATTGGTGTACGGGCAGTGTAGGGGTCATGCTGGGGCTGGGGTTTCAGGGTTTAGGGCAATGCAGTGGTGTTCGGACAGTGTAGGGGTCGTGCTGGGGCTGGTGTTTCAGGGTTTAGGGCAGTGCAGTGGTGTTCGGGCAGTGTAGGGGGACGTGCTGGGGCTGGTGTTTCAGGGTTAAGGGCAGTGCATTGGTGTTCGGGCAGTGTAGGGGTCGTGCTGGGGCTGGGGTTTCAGGGTTTAGGGCAGTGCATTGGTGTTCGGGCAGTGTAGGGGTCGTGCTGGGGCTGGTGTTTCAGGGTTTAGGGCAGTGCAGTGGTGTTTGGGCAGTTTAGGGGGTCATGCAGGGGCTGGTGTTTCAGGGTTTAGGGCAGTGCAGTGGTGTTCGGGCAGTGTAGGGGGCCGTGCAGGGCCTGGTGTTTCAGAGTTTAGGGCAGTGCAGTGGTGTTCGGGCAGTGTAGGGGGTCTTCCAGGGGCTGGTGTTTCCGGGTTTAGGGCAGTGCAGTGGTGTTCGGGCACTGTAGGGGGTCGTGCTGGGGGTGGTGTTTTAGGGTTTAGGGCAGTCTAGGGGGCCGTGCAGGGGCTGGTGTTTCAGGGTTTAGGGCAGTGCAGTGGTGTTCGGGCAGTGTAGGGAGTCATGCTGGGGCTCGTGTTTCAGGGTTTAGGGCAGTGCAGTTGTGTTCGGGCAGTGTAGGGGGTCGTGCTGGGGGTGGTGTTTCAGGGTTTAGGGCAGTGGTGTTCATGCAAGGTGTCGGGGGTCTTGCTGGGGCTGGTGTTTCAGGGTTTAGGGCAGTGCAGTGGTGTTAGGGCAGTGTAGAGGGTCGTGCAGGGGTGGTGTTTCAGGGTTTAGGACAGTGCAGTGGTGTTTGGGCAGTGTAGGGGCTTGTGCTGGGGCTGGTGTTTCAGGGTTTAGGGCTGTGCGTTGTGTTCAGGCAGTGTAGGGG
The DNA here is from genome assembly GCF_964204655.1 of Triturus cristatus. NCBI lineage: Eukaryota > Metazoa > Chordata > Amphibia > Caudata > Salamandridae > Triturus > Triturus cristatus. The sequence continues at coordinate 29,287 of NW_028188025.1, read as the reverse complement.
GTCATGCTTGGGATGATGTTTCAGAGTTTAGGGCAATGCAGTGGTGTTCGGGCAGTGTAGGGGGTCATGCTGGGGGTAGTGTTTTAGAGTTCAGGGCAGTGCAGTGGTGTTCCGGCATTGTAGGGGGTCGTGCTGGGGGTGGTGTTTCAGGGTTTAGGGCAGTGTAGGGGGAAGTGCAGGGGCTGGTGTTTCAGGGTTTAGGGCAGTGCAGTGGTGTTCGGGCAGTGTAGGGAGTCGAGCTGGGGCTCGTGTTTCAGGGTTTAGGGCAGTGCAGTGGTGTTCGGGCAGTGCAGGAGGTCATTCTGGGGCTGGTGTTTCAGGGTTTAGGGCAGTGCAGTGGTGTTCCTGGTAGTGTAGGGGGTCGTGCAGGGGCTGCTGTTTCAGGTTTTAGGGCAGTGCAGTGGTGTTCGGGCAGTGTAGGGGGTCGTGCAGGGGCTGGTGTTTCAGGGTTTAGGGCAGTGCAGTGGTGTTCGGGCTGTGTAGGGGGTCGTGCTGGGGCTGGTGTTTCAGGGATTAGGGAAGTGCAGTAGTGTTCGGGCAGTGTATGGGGTCTTGCTTGAGATGATGTTTCAGGGTTTAGGGCAGTGCAGTGATGTTCCGGTAGTGTAGGGGGTCATGCTCGGGGTGGTGATTCAGGGTTTAGGGTAGTGTAGGGGGTCGTACAGGGGCTGGTGTTTCAGGGTATAGGGCAGTGCGGTGGTGTTCGGGCAGTGTAGGGGGTCATGCTGGGGCTGTTGTTTCAGGGTTTAGGGCAGTGCAGTGGTGTTCGGGCAGTGTAGGGGTCATGTTGGTGCTGGTGGTTTAGGGCAGTGCAGTGGAGTTCGGGCAGTGTAGGGGGTCATGCTGGGAGTGGTGTTTCAGGGTTTAGGGCAGTGAATTGGTGTTCTGGCAGTGTAGGGTGTCGTGCTGGGGGTAGTGTTTCAGGGTTTAGGGCAGTCTAGGGGGTCGTGCAGGGGCTGGTGTTTCAGGGTTTATGGCATTGCAGTGGTGTTCAGGCAGTGCAGGGGGTCGTGCTGGGGCTGGTGTTTCAGGGTTTAGGGCAGTGCAGTGGTGTTCAGGCAGTGTAGGGGTCGTGCTGGGGCTGGTGTTTCAGGGTTTAGGGCAGTGCAGTGGTGTCCGGGCAGTGTAGGGGGTCATGCAGGGGCTGGTGTTTCAGGGTTTAGGGCAGAGCAGTGGTGTTCGGGGAGTGTAGGGGGTCGTGCAGGGGCTGGTGTTTCAGGATTTAGGGCAGTGCAGTGGTGTTCGGGCAGTGAAGGGGGTCGTGGTGGGGCTGGTGTTTCAGGGTTTAGGGAAGTGCAGTGGTGTTCGGGCAGTGTAGGGGTCGTGCTGGGGCTGGAGTTTCAGGGTTTAGGGCAGTGCAGTGGTGTTCGGGCAGTGTAGGGGGTCATGCAGGGGCTGGTGTTTCAGGGTTTAGGGCAGTGCAGTGGTGTTCGGGCAGTGTAGGGGGTCGTGCAGGGGCTGGTGTTTCAGGTTTTAGGGCAGTGCAGTGGTATTCGGGCAGTGTAGGGGGTCGTGCTGGGGATAGTGTTTTAGAGTTTAGGGCAGTGCAGTGGTGTTCCGGCATTGTAGGGGGTTGTGCTGGGGGTGGTGTTTCAGGGTTTAGGGCAGTCTAGGGGGAAGTGCAGGGGCTGGTGTTTCAGGGTTTAGGGCAGTGCAGTGGTATTCGGGCAGTGTAGGGAGTCGTGCTGGGGCTCGTGTTTCAGGGTTTAGGGCAGTGCAGTGGTGTTCGGGCAGTGCAGGGGGTCATGCTGGGGCTGATGTTTCAGGGTTTAGGGCAGTGCAGTGGTGTTCCTGGCAGTGTAGGGGGTCGTGCAGGGGCTGGTGTTTCAGGTTTTAGGGCAGTGCAGTGGTGTTCGGGCAGTGTAGGGGGTCGTGCAGGGGCTGGTGTTTCAGGGTTTAGGGCAGTGCAGTGGTGTTCGGGCAGTGTAGGGGGTCGTGCTGGGGCTGGTGTTTCAGGGATTAGGGAAGTGCAGTGGTGTTCGGGCAGTGTAGGGGGTCTTGCTGGGGCTGGTGTTTCAGGGTTTAGGGCAGTAGTGTTCGGGCAGTGTATGGGGTCTTGCTTGAGATGATGTTTCAGGGTTTAGGGCAGTGCAGTGATATTCCGGTAGTGTAGGGTGTCGTGCTCGGGGTGGTGATTCAGGGTTTAGGGTAGTGTAGGGAGTCGTACAGGGGCTGGTGTTTCAGGGTGTAGGGCAGTGCGGTGGTGTTCGGGCAGTGTAGGGGGTCATGCTGGGGCTAGTGTTTCAGGGTTTAGGGCAGTGCAGTGGTGTTCGGGCAGTGTAGGGGTCGTGTTGGGGCTGGTGGTTTAGGGCAGTGCAGTGGAGTTCGGGCAGTGTAGGGGTCGTGCTGGGAGTGGTGTTTCAGGGTTTAGGGCAGTGAATTGGTGTTCTGGCAGTGTAGGGGGTCGTGCTGGGGGTAGTTTTTCAGGGTTTAGGGCGGCCTAGGGGGCCGTGCAGGGGCTGGTGTTTCAGGGTTTATGGCATTGCAGTGGTGTTCAGGCAGTGCAGGGGGTCGTGCTGGAGCTGGTGTTTCAGGGTTTAGGGCAGTGCAGTGGTGTTAAGGCAGTGTAGGGGTCGTGCTGGGGCTGGTGTTTCAGGGTTTAGGGTAGTGCAGTGGTGTCCGGGCAGTGTAGGGGGTCATGCAGGGGCTGGTGTTTCAGGGTTTAGGGCAGAGCAGTGGTGTTCGGGGAGTGTAGGGGATCGTGCAGGGGCTGGTGTTTCAGGATTTAGGGCAGTGTAGTGGTGTTCGGGCAGTGTAGGGGGTCGTGCAGGGGCTGGTGTTTCAGGGTTGAGGGCAGTGAAGTGGTGTTCGGGCAGTGTAGGGGGTCGTGCTGGGGCTGGTGTTTCAGGGTTTAGGGAAGTGCAGTGGTGTTTGATCAGTGTAGGTGGTCTTGCTGGGGGTGGTGTTTCAGGGTTTAGGGCAGTAGTGTTCGGGCAGTGTACGGGGTCTTGCTTGGGATGATGTTTCAGGGTTTAGGGCAGTGCAGTAGTTTTCGGGCAGTGTAGGTGCTCATGCTGGGGGTGATGTTTCAGGGTTTAGGGCAGTGGTGTTTGGGCAGTGTAGGGGTCGTGCTCGGGGTGATGAATCAGGGTTTAGGGCAGTGCAGTGGTGTTCGGGCAGTGTAGGGGGTCGTGCTAGTGGTGGTGTTTCAGGGTTTAGCGCAGTGCAGTGGTGTTCGGGCAGTGTAGGGGTCATGCAAGGGCTGTTGATTCAGGGTTTAGGGCAGTGCAGTGGTGTTCGGACAGTGTAGGGGGTCTTGCTGGGGCTTGTGTTTTAGGGTTTAGGTCTGTGCAGTGGTGTTCGGGCAGTGTAGGGGGTCTTGCTGGGGCTGATGTTTTAGGGTTTAGGGCTGTGCAGTGGGGTTCAGGCAGTGTAGGGGGTTGTGCTGGGAGTGGTGTTTCAGGGTTTAGGCAGTGCAGTGGTGTTCGGGCAGTGTAGCGGGTCGTGCTGGGGCTGGTGTTTCAGGGTTTAGGGCAGTGCAGTAGTGTTCGGGCAGTGTAGGCGGATGTGCTGGGGGTGGTGTTTCAGGGTTTAGGGCAGTATAGTGGTGTTAGGGCAGTGTAGGGGGTTGTGCTGGGGCTGGTGTTTCAGGGTTTAGGGCAGTGCAGTGGTGTTCGGGCAGTGTAGGGGGTCGTGCTGGGGCTGGTGTTTCAGGGTTAAGGCAGTGTAGGGGTCGTGCTGGGGCCGGGATTTCAGGGTTTAGGGCAGTGCAGTGGTGTTTGGGCAGTGGCGGGGGTCATGCAAGGGCTGGTGTTTCAGGGTCTAGGGCAGTGCAGTGGTGTTCGGGCAGTGTAGGGGGTCGTGCAGGGGCTGGTGTTTCAGGGTTTAGGGCAGTGCAGTGGTCTTCGGGCAGTGTAGGGGGTCTTCCAGGGGATGGTGTTTACGGGTTTAGGGCAGTGCAGTGGTGTTCGGGCAGTGTAGGGGGTCGTGCTGGGGGTGGTGTTTCATGGTTTAGGGCAGTGCAGTTGTGTTCGGGCAGTGTAGGGGGTCGTGCTGGGGGTGGTGTTTCAGGGTTTAGGGCAGTGGTGTTCAGGCAGTGTATGGGGTCTTGCTTGGGATGATGTTTCAGGGTTTAGGACAGTGCAGTGGTCTTTTGGCAGTGTAGGGGGTCGTGCTGGGGGTGGTGTTTCAGGGTTTCAGGCAGTGTAGGGGGTCGTACAGGGGCTGGTATTTCAGGGTTTAGGGCAGTGCGGTGGTGTTCAGGCAGTGTAGAAGTCATGCTGGGGCCGGTGTTTCAGGGTTTAGTGGAGTGAGGTGGTGTTTGCGCAGTATAGGGGTCGTGCTGTGGCTGGTGTTTCAGGGTTTAGGGCACTGCAGTGGTGTTCGGGCAGTGTAGGGGGTCATGCTGGGGCTGGTGTGTCAGGGTTTAGGGCAGTGCAGTGGTGTTCGGGCAGTGTAGCGGGTCCAGCTGGGGCTGGTGTTTCAGGGTTTTGGGCAGTGCAGTGGTGTTTGGGCAGTGTAGGGGTCGTGCTGGGGGTGGTGTTTCAGGGTTTAGGGCAGTGCAGTGGTGTTTGGGCAGTGTAGGGGGTCGTGCAGGGGGTGGTGTTTCAAGGTTTGGGGGAGTGCAGTGGTGTTCGTGCAGTGTAGGGGTCTTGCAGGGGGTGGTGTTTCAGGGTTTAGTGCAGTGGTGTTAGTGCAGTGGTGTTCAGGCAGTGTAGGGGGTCTTGCTGGGGCTGGTGTTTCAGGGTTTAGCGCAGTGCAGTGGTGTTCGGGCAGTGTAGGGGTCGTGCAGGGGCTGATGATTCAGGGTTTAGGGCAGTGCAGTGGTGTTCGGGCAGTGTAGGGGGTCTTGCTGGGGCTTGTGTTTTAGGGTTTAGGTCTGTGCAGTGGTGTTCAGGCAGTGTAGGGGATCTTGTTGGGGCTGATGTTTTAGGGTTTAGGGCAGTGCAGTGGGGTTCGGGCAGTGTAGGGGGTTGTGCTGGGGGTGGTGTTTTAGGGTTTAGGCAGTGCAGTGGTGTTCGGGCAGTGTAGGGGTCATGCTGGGGCTGGTGTTTCAGCGTTTAGGGCAGTGCAGTAATGTTCGGGCAGTGTAGGCGGATGTGCTGGGGGTGGTGTTTCAGGGTTTAGGGTAGTGCAGTGGTGTTCAGGCAGTGTAGGGGGTCTTGCTGGGGCTGGTGTTTCAGGGTTTAGGGCAGTGCAGTGATGTTCGGGCAGTGTAGGGGGTCTTGCTGCGGCTGGTGTTTCAGGGTTTAGGGCAGTGCAGTGTTGTTCGGGCAGTGTCAGGGGTCTTTCTGGGGCTGGTGTTTCAGGGTTTAGGGCAGTGCAGTTGTGTTCGGGCAGTGTAGGGGGTCGTGCTGGGGGTGGTGTTTCAAGGTTTAGGGCAGTGGTGTTCAGGCAGTGTACGGGGTCTTGCTTGGGATGATGTTTCAGGGTTTAGGGCAGTGCAGTGGTGTTCGGGCAGTGTAGGGGGTCGTGCTGGGGGTGGAGTTTCAGGGTTTAGGACAGTGCAGTGGTCTTTCGGCAGTGTAGGGGGTCGTGCTGGGGGTGGTGTTTCAGGGTTTAGGGCAGTGCAGTGGTGTTCGGGCAGTGTAGCGGGTCCAGCTGGGGCTGGTGTTTCAGGGTTTAGGCAGTGCAGTGGTGTTCGGGCAGTGTAGGGGGGCGTGCTGGGGCTGGTGTTTCAGCGTTTAGGGCAGTGCAGTAATGTTCGGGCAGTGTAGGCAGATGTGCTGGGGGTGGTGTTTCAGGGTTTAGGGTAGTGCAGTGGTGTTCGGGCAGTGTAGGGGGTCTTGCTGGGGCTGGTGTTTCAGGGTTTAGGGCAGTGCAGTGATGTTCGGGCAGTGTAGGGGGTCTTGCTGCGGCTGGTGTTTCAGGGTTTAGGGCAGTGCAGTGTTGTTCGGGCAGTGTCAGGGGTCTTGCTTGGGCTGGTGCTTCAGGGTTTAGGGCAGTGCAGTTGTGTTCGGGCAGTGTAGGGGGTCGTGCTGGGGGTGGTGTTTCAGGGTTTAGGGCAGTGGTGTTCAGGCAGTGTACGGGGTCTTGCTTGGGATGATGTTTCAGGGTTTAGGGCAGTGCAGTGGTGTTCGGGCAGTGTAGGGTGTCGTGCTGGGGGTGGAGTTTCAGGGTTTAGGACAGTGCAGTGGTCTTTCGGCAGTGTAGGGGGTCGTGCTGGGGGTGGTGTTTCAGGGTTTAGGGCAGTGCAGTGGTGTTCGGGCAGTGTAGCGGGTCCAGCTGGGGCCGGTGTTTCAGGGTTTTGGACAGTGCAGTGGTGTTTGGGAAGTGTAGGGGGTTGTGCTGGGGGTGGTGTTTCAGGGTTTAGGGCAGTGCAGTGGTGTTTGGGCAGTGTAGGGGGTTGTGCAGGGGGTGGTGTTTCAAGGTTTAGGGGAGTGCAGTGGTGTTTGGGCAGTGTAGGGGTCTTGCTGGGGGTGGTGTTTCAGGGTTTAGTGCAGTGGTGTTAGTGCAGTGGTGTTCAGGCAGTGTAGGGGGTCTTGCTGGGGCTGGTGTTTCAGGGTTTAGGGCAGTGCAGTGGTGTTCGGGCAGTGTAGGGGGTTGTGCAGGGGGTGGTGTTTCAGGGTCAAGGGCAGTGCAGTGGTGTTCGGGCAGTGTAGAGGGTCGTGCAGGGGGTGGTGTTTCAGGGTTTAGGGCAGTGCAGTGGTGTTTGGGCAGTGTAGGGGGTCTTGCTGGGTGTGGTGTTTCAGGATTTAGTGCAGTGGTGTTAGGCAGTGTAGGGGGTCTTGCTGGGGCTGGTGTTTCAGGGTTTAGGGCAGTGCATTGGTGTTCAGGCAGTGTAGGGGGTCTTGCTGGGGATGATGTTTCAGGGTTTAGGGCAGTGCAGTGATGTTGCGGTAGTGTAGGGGGTCGTGCTGGGGGTGGTGATTCAGGGTTTAGGGTAGTGTAGGGGGTTGTACAGGGGCTGGTGTTTCAGGGTATAGGGCAGTGCGGTGGTGTTCGGGCAGTGTAGGGGGTCATGCTGGGGCTGGTGTTTCAGGGTGTAGGGCAGTGCGGTGGTGTTCGGGCAGTGTAGGGGTCATGTTGGGGCTGGTGGTTTAGGGCAGTGCAGTGGAGTTCGGGCAGTGTAGGGGGTCGTGCTGGGAGTGGTGTTTCAGGGTTTAGGGCAGTGCAGTGGTGTTCCGGCAGTAAAGGGGGTTGTGCTGGGGGTAGTGTTTCAGGGTTTAGGGCAGTCTAAGGGGTCGTGCAGGTGCTGGTGTTTCAGGGTTTAGGGCATTGCAGTGGTGTTCAGGCAGTGCAGGGGGTCGTGCTGGGGCTGGTGTTTCAGGGTTTAGGGCAGTGCAGTGGTGTTCAGGCAGTGTAGGGGGTCGTGCAGGGGCTGGTGTTTCAGGATTTAGGGCAGTGCAATGGTGTTCGGGCAGTGTAGGGGGTCGTGCAGGGGCTGGTGTTTCAGGGTTGAGGGCAGTGAAGTGGTGTTCAGGCAGTGTAGGGGGTCGTGCTGGGGCTGGTGTTTCAGGGTTTAGGGAAGTGCAGTGGTGTTTGGTCAGTGTAGGTGGTCTTGCTGGGGCTGGTATTTCAGGGTTTAGGGCAATGCAGTGGTGTTCGGGCAGTGTAGGGGGTCGTGCTGGGGGTGGTGTTTCAGGGTTTAGGGCAGTAGTGTTCGGGCAGTGTACGGGGTCTTGCTTGGGATGATGTTTCAGGCTTTAGGGCAGTGCAGTAGTTTTCGGGCAGTGTAGGTGCTGATGCTGGGGGTGATGTTTCAGGGTTTAGGGCAGTGGTGTTCAGGCAGTGTAGGGGTCGTGCTCGGGGTGATGAATCAGGGTTTAGGGCAGTGCAGTGGTGTTCGGGCAGTGTAGGAGGTCGTGCTGGGGCTGGTGTTTCAGGGTTTAGCGCAGTGCAGTGGTGTTCGGGCAGTGTAGGGGTCGTGCAGGGGCTGATGATTCAGGGTTTAGGGCAGTGCAGTGGTGTTCGGGCAGTGTAGGGGGTCTTGCTGGGGCTTGTGTTTTAGGGTTTAGGTCTGTGCAGTGGTGTTCGGGCAGTGTAGGGGATCTTGTTGGGGCTGATGTTTTAGGGTTTAGGGCAGTGCAGTGGGGTTCGGGCAGTGTAGGGGGTTGTGCTGGGGGTGGTGTTTTAGGGTTTAGGCAGTGCAGTGGTGTTCGGGCAGTGTAGGGGGTCGTGCTGGGGCTGGTGTTTCAGCGTTTAGGGCAGTGCAGTAATGTTCGGGCAGTGTAGGCGGATGTGCTGGGGGTGGTGTTTCAGGGTTTAGGGTAGTGCAGTGGTGTTCGGGCAGTGTAGGGGGTCTTGCTGGGGCTGGTGTTTCAGGGTTTAGGGCAGTGCAGTGATGTTCGGTGTAGGGGGTCTTGCTGCGGCTGGTGTTTCAGGGTTTAGGGCAGTGCAGTGTTGTTCGGGCAGTGTCAGGGGTCTTGCTGGGGCTGGTGTTTCAGGGTTTAGGGCAGTGCAGTTGTGTTCGGGCAGTGTAGGGGGTCGTGCTGGGGGTGGTGTTTCAGGGTTTAGGGCAGTGGTGTTCAGGCAGTGTACGGGGTCTTGCTTGGGATGATGTTTCAGGGTTTAGGGCAGTGCAGTGGTGTTCGGGCAGTGTAGGGGGTCGTGCTGGGGGTGGAGTTTCAGGGTTTAGGACAGTGCAGTGGTCTTTCGGCAGTGTAGGGGGTCGTGCTGGGGGTGGTGTTTCAGGGTTTAGGGCAGTGCAGTGGTGTTCGGGCAGTGTAGCGGGTCCAGCTGGGGCTGGTGTTTCAGGGTTTAGGCAGTGCAGTGGTGTTCGGGCAGTGTAGGGGGTCGTGCTGGGTCTGGTGTTTCAGCGTTTAGGGAAGTGCAGTAATGTTCGGGCAGTGTAGGCGGATGTGCTGGGGGTGGTGTTTCAGGGTTTAGGGTAGTGCAGTGGTGTTCGGGCAGTGTAGGGGGTCTTGCTGGGGCTGGTGTTTCAGGGTTTAGGGCAGTGCAGTGATGTTCGGGCAGTGTAGGGGGTCTTGCTGCGGCTGGTGTTTCAGGGTTTAGGGCAGTGCAGTGTTGTTCGGGCAGTGTCAGGGGTCTTGCTGGGGCTGGTGTTTCAGGGTTTAGGGCAGTGCAGTTGTGTTCGGGCAGTGTAGGGGGTCGTGCTGGGGGTGGTGTTTCAGGGTTTAGGGCAGTGGTGTTCAGGCAGTGTACGGGGTCTTGCTTGGGATGATGTTTCAGGGTTTAGGGCAGTGCAGTCGTGTTCGGGCAGTGTAGGGGGTCGTGCTGGGGGTGGAGTTTCAGGGTTTAGGACAGTGCAGTGGTCTTTCGGCAGTGTAGGGGGTCGTGCTGGGGGTGGTGTTTCAGGGTTTAGGGCAGTGCAGTGGTGTTCGGGCAATGTAGCGGGTCCAGCTGGGGCTGGTTTTTCAGGGTTTTGGACAGTGCAGTGGTGTTTGGGAAGTGTAGGGGGTTGTGCTGGGGGTGGTGTTTCAGGGTTTAGGGCAGTGCAGTGGTGTTTGGGCAGTATAGGGGGTCGTGCAGGGGGTGGTGTTTCAAGGTTTAGGGGAGTGCAGTGGTGTTCGGGCAGTGTAGGGGTCTTGCTGGGGGTGGTGTTTCAGGGTTTAGTGCAGTGGTGTTAGTGCAGTGGTGTTCAGGCAGTGTAGGGGGTCTTGCTGGGGCTGGTGTTTCAGGGTTTAGGGCAGTGCAGTGGTGTTCGGGCAGTGTAGGGGGTTGTGCAGGGGGTGGTGTTTCAGGGTCAAGGGCAGTGCAGTGGTGTTCGGGCAGTGTAGAGGGTCGTGCAGGGGGTGGTGTTTCAGGGTTTAGGGCAGTGCAGTGGTGTTTGGGCAGTGTAGGGGGTCTTGCTGGGGCTGGTGTTTCAGGGTTTAGGGCAGTGCATTGGTGTTCAGGCAGTGTAGGGGGTCGTGCTGGGGATGGTTTTTCAGGGTTTAGGGCAGTGGTGTTCGGGCAGTTTAGGGGGTCTTGCTGGGGATGATGTTTTAGGGTTTAGGGCAGTGCAGTGGTGTTCGGGCAGTGTAAAGGGTCATGCAGGGGATGGTGTTTCAGGGTTTAGGGCAGTGCAGTGGTGTTCGGGCAGTGTAGGGGGTCTTGCTGGGGGTAGTGTTTCAGGGTTTAGTGCAGTGGTGTTTGGGCAGTGTAGGGGGTCTTGCTGGGGCTGGGTTTTCAGGGTATAGGTTTGTGCAGTGGTGTTTGGGCAGTGTAGGGGGTCTTGCTGGGGCTGGTGTTTCAGGGTTTAGGGGAGTGCAGTGGTGTTCGGGCAGTGTAGGGGTCATGCTGGGGCTGGTGTTTCAGGGTTTAGGGCAGTGCAGTGGTGTTCGGGCAGTGTAGGGGGTCGTGCTGGGGGTAGAGTTTCAGGGTTTAGGACAGTGCAGTGGTCTTTCGGCAGTGTAGGGGGTCATGCTAGGGGTGGTGTTTCAGGGTTTAGAGCAGTGTAGGGGGTCGTACAGAGGCTGGTATTTCAGGGTTTAGGGCAGTGCGGTGGTGTTCAGGCAGTGTAGAGGTCATGCTGGGGCCGGTGTTTCAGGGTTTAGTTGAGTGCGGTGGTGTTCGGGCAGTATAGGGGTCGGGCTGTGGCTGGTGTTCCAGGGTTTAGGGCACTGCAGTGGTGTTCGGGCAGTGTAGGGGGTCGTGCTGGGGCTGGTGTTTCAGGGTTTAGGGCAGTGCAGTGGTGTTCGGGCAGTGTAGCGGGTCCAGCTGGGGCTGGTGTTTCAGGGTTTTGGACAGTGCAGTGGTGTTTGGGAAGTGTAGGGGGTCGTGCTGGGGGTGGTGTTTCAGGGTTTAGGGCAGTGCAGTGGTGTTTGGGCAGTGTAGGGGGTTGTGCAGGGGGTGCTGTTTCAAGGTTTAGGGGAGTGCAGTGGTGTTCGGGCAGTGTAGGGGTCTTGCTGGGGGTGGTGTTTCAGGGTTTAGTGCAGTGGTGTTAGTGCAGTGGTGTTCAGGCAGTGTAGGGGGTCTTGCTGGGGCTGGTGTTTCAGGGTTTAGGGCAGTGCAGTGGTGTTCGGGCAGTGTAGGGGGTTGTGCAGAGGGTGGTGTTTCAGGGTCAAGGGCAGTGCAGTGGTGTTCGGGCAGTGTAGAGGGTCGTGCAGGGGGTGGTGTTTCAGGGTTTAGAGCAGTGCCGTGGTGTTTGGACAGTCTAGGGGGTCTTGCTGGGTGTGGTGTTTCAGGATTTAGTGCAGTGGTGTTAGGCAGTGTAGGGGGTCTTGCTGGGGCTGGTGTTTCAGGGTTTAGGGCAGTGCATTGGTGTTCAGGCAGTGTAGGGGGTCGTGCTGGGGATGGTTTTTCAGGGTTTAGGCAGTGGTGTTCGGGCAGTGTAGGGGGTCTTGCTGGGGGTGGTGTTTTAGGGTTTAGTGCAGTGGTGTTTGGGCAGTGTAGGGGGTCTTGCTGGGGCTGGTTTTTCAGGGTATAGGTTTGTGCAGTGGTGTTTGGGCAGTGTAGGGGGTCTTGCTGGGGCTGGTGTTTCAGGGTTTAGGGGAGTGAAGTGGTGTTCGGGCAGTGTAGGGGTCATGCTGGGGCTGGTGTTTCAGGGTTTAGGGCAGTGTAGTTGTGTTCGGGCAGTGTAGGGTGTTGTGCTGGGGTGGTGTTTCAGGGTTTAGGGCTGTGGTGTTCGGGCAGTGTAGGGGGTCTTGCTGGGGATGATGTTTCATGGTTTAGGGCAGTACAGTGGTGTTCGGGCAGTGTAGGGGGTAGTGCAGGGGGTGGTGTTTCAGGGATTAGGGCAGTGCAGTGGTGTTCGGGCAGTGTAGAGGGTCGTGCAGGGGTGGTGTTTCAGGGTTTAGGGCAGTGCAGTGGTGTTTAGGAAGTGTAGGGGCTTGTGCTGGGGCTGGTGTTTCAGGGTTTAGGGCAGTCCAGTGGTGTTCGGGCAGTGTCGGGGGTCTTGCTGGGGCTGGTGTTTCAGGGTTTAGGACAGTGCAGTTGTGTTCGGGCAGTGTAGGGGGTCGTGCTGGGAGTGGTGTTTCAGGGTTTAGGGCAGTGGTGTTCGTGCAAGGTAGGGGGTCTTGCTGGGGATGATGGTTCAGGGTGTAGGGCAGTGCGTGGTGTTCGGTCAGTGTAGGGGGTCATGCTTGGGATGATGTTTCAGGGTTTAGGGCAGTGCAGTGGTGTTCGGGCAGTGTAGGGGGTCGTGCTCGGGGTGGTGTTTCAGGGTTTAGGGCAGTGCATTGGTGCTCGGGCAGTGTAGGGGGTCATGCTGGGGGTGGTGTTTCAGGGTTTAGGGCAGTCTAGGGGGCCGTGCAGGGGCTGGTGTTTCAGGGTTTAGGGCAGTGCAGTGGTGTTCGGGCAGTATAGGGAGTCGTGCTGGGGCTCGTGTTTCAGGGTTTAGGGCAGTGCAGTGGTGTTCTGGCAGTGCAGGGGGTCGTGCTGGGGCTGGTGTTTCAGGATTTAGGGCAGTGCAGTGGTGTCCGGGCATTGTAGGGGGTCGTGCAGGGGCTGGTGTTTCAGGGTTTAGGGCAGTGCAGTGGTGTTCGGGCAGTGTAGGGGGTCGTGCAGGGGCTGGTGTTTCAGGGTTTAGGGCACTGCAGTGGTGTTCGGGCAGTGTAGGGGGTCGTGCAGGGGCTGGTGTTTCAGGGTTTAGGGCAGTGCAGTGGTGTTCGGGCAGTGTAGGGGGTCTTGCTGGGGCTGGTGATTCAGGGTTAGGGGCAGTGCAGTGGTGTTCGGGCAGTGTAGGGTGTCTTGCTGGGGCTGGTGTTTCAGGGTTCAGGGCAGTAGTGTTCGGGCAGTGTACGGGGTCTTGCTTGGGATGATGTTTCAGGGTTTGGGGCAGTGCAGTGGTGTTCCGGTAGTGTAGGGGGTCGTGCTGGGGGTGGTGTTTCAGGGTTTAGGGTAGTGTAGGGGGTCATACAGGGGCTGGTGTTTCAGGGTATAGGGCAGTGCAGTGGTGTTCGGGCGGTGTAGGGGGTCATGCTGGGGCTGGTGTTTCAGGGTTTAGGGCAGTGCGGTGGTGTTCGGGCGGTGTAGGGGGTCATGCTGGGGCTGGTGTTTCAAGGTTTAGGGGAGTGCAGTGGTGTCCGGGCAGTGTAAGGGGTTGTGCAGGGGGTGGTGTTTCAGGCTCAAGGGCAGTGCAGTGGTGTTCGGGCAGTGTAGAGGGTCGTGCAGGGGGTGGTGTTTCAGGGTTTAGGGCAGTGCAGTGGTTTTTGGGCAGTCTAAGGGGTCTTGCTGGGTGTGGTGTTTCAGGATTTAGTGCAGTGGTGTTCGGGCAGTGTAGGGGGTCTTGCTGGGGATGATGTTTCAGGGTTTAGGGCAGTGCAGTGGTGTTCGGGTAGTGTAAAGGGTCATGTAGGGGATGGTGTTTCAGGGTTTAGGGCAGTGCAGTGGTGTTCGGGCAGTGTAGGGGGTCTTGCTGGGGGTGGTGTCTCAGGGTTTAGTGCAGTGGTGTTAGTGCAGTGGTGTTCAGGCAGTGTAGGGGGTCTTGCTGGGGCTGGTGTTTCAGGGTTTAGGGCAGTGCAGTGGTGTCCGGGCAGTGTAAGGGGTTGTGCAGGGGGTGGTGTTTCAGGCTCAAGGGCAGTGCAGTGGTGTTCGGGCAGTGTAGAGGGTCGTGCAGGGGGTGGTGTTTCAGGGTTTAGGGCAGTGCAGTGGTTTTTGGGCAGTCTAAGGGGTCTTGCTGGGTGTGGTGTTTCAGGATTTAGTGCAGTGGTGTTCGGGCAGTGTAGGGGGTCTTGCTGGGGATGATGTTTCAGGGTTTAGGGCAGTGCAGTGGTGTTCGGGTAGTGTAAAGGGTCATGTAGGGGATGGTGTTTCAGGGTTTAGGGCAGTGCAGTGGTGTTCGGGCAGTGTAGGGGGTCTTGCTGGGGGTGGTGTTTCAGGGTTTAGTGCAGTGGTGTTCGGGCAGTGTAGGGGGTCTTGCTGGGGCTGGTGTTTCAGGGTATAGGTTTGTGCAGTGGTGTTTGGGCAGTGTAGGGGGTCTTGCTGGGGCTGGTGTTTCAGGGTTTAGGGGAGTGCAGTGGTGTTCGGGCAGTGTAGGGATCTTGCTGGGGCTGGTGTTTCAGGGTTTAGGGCAGTGTAGTTGGGTTCGGGCAGTGTAGGGGGTTGTGCTGGGGTGGTGTTTCAGGGTTTAGGGCTGTGGTGTTCGGGCAGTGTAGGGGGTCTTGCTGGGGATGATGTTTCATGGTTTAGGGCAGTACAGTGGTGTTCGGGCAGTGTAGGGGGTCGTGCAGGGGGTGGTGTTTCAGGGATTAGGGCAGTGCAGTGGTGTTCGGGCAGTGTAGAGGGTCGTGCAGGGGTGGTGTTTCAGGGTTTAGGGCAGTGCAGTGGTGTTTGGGCAGTGTAGGGGCTTGTGCTGGGGCTGGTGTTTCAGGGTTTAGGGCAGTGCAGTGGTGTCCGGGCATTGTAGGGGGTCGTGCAGGGGCTGGTGTTTCAGGGTTTAGGGCAGTGCAGTGGTGTTCGGGCAGTGTAGGGGGTCGTGCAGGGGCTGTTGTTTCAGGGTTTAGGGCAGTGCAGTGGTGTTCGGGCAGTGTAGGGGGTCGTGCAGGGGCTGGTGTTTCAGGGTTTAGGGCAGTGCAGTGGTGTTCGGGCAGTGTAGGGGGTCTTGCTGGGGCTGGTGATTCAGGGTCAGGGGCAGTGCAGTGGTGTTCGGGCAGTGTAGGGTGTCTTGCTGGGGCTGGTGTTTCAGGGTTTAGGGCAGTAGTGTTCGGGCAGTGTACGGGGTCTTGCTTGGGATGATGTTTCAGGGTTTGGGGCAGTGCAGTGGTGTTCCGGTAGTGTAGGGGGTCGTGCTGGGAGTGGTGTTTCAGGGTTTAGGGTAGTGTAGGGGGTCATACAGGGGCTGGTGTTTCAGGGTATAGGGCAGTGCAGTGGTGTTCGGGCGGTGTAGGGGGTCATGCTGGGGCTGGTGTTTCAGGGTTTAGTTCAGTGCGGTGGTGTTCGGGCAGTGTAGCGGGTCCAGCTGGGGCTGGTGTTTCAGGGTTTTGGACAGTGCAGTGGTGTTTGGGCAGTGTAGGGGGTCGTGCTGGGGGTGGTGTTTCAGGGTTTAGGGCAGTGCAGTGGTGTTTGGGCAGTGTAGGGGGTCGTGCAGGGGGTGGTGTTTTAAGGTTTAGGGGAGTGCAGTGGTGTTCGGGCAGTGTAGGGGTCTTGCTGGGGGTGGTGTTTCAGGGTTTAGTGCAGTGGTGTTAGTGCAGTGGTGTTCAGGCAGTGTAGGTGGTCTTGCTGGGGCTGGTGTTTCAGGGTTTAGGGCAGTGCAGTGGTGTTCGGGCAGTGTAGGGGGTTGTGCAGGGGGTGGTGTTTCAGGTTCAAGGGCAGTGCAGTGGTGTTCGGGCAGTGTAGAGGGTCGTGCAGGGGGTGGTGTTTCAGGGTTTAGGGCAGTGCAGTGGTTTTTGGGCAGTCTAGGGGGTCTTGCTGGGTGTGGTGTTTCAAGATTTAGTGCAGTGGTGTTAGGCAGTGTAGGGGGTCTTGCTGGGGCTGGTGTTTCAGGGTTTAGGGCAGTGCATTGGTGTTCAGGCAGTGTAGGGGGTCGTGCTGGAGATGGTTTTTCAGTGTTTAGGGCAGTGGTGTTCGGGCAGTGTAGGGGGTCTTGCTGGGGATGATGTTTCAGGGTTTAGGGCAGTGCAGTGGTGTTCGGGTAGTGTAAAGGGTCATGCAGGGGATGGTGTTTCAGGGTTTAGGGCAGTGCAGTGGTGTTCGGGCAGTGTAGGGGGTCTTGCTGGGGGTGGTGTTTCAGGGTTTAGTGCAGTGGTGTTCGGGCAGTGTAGGGGGTCTTGCTGGGGCTGGTGTTTCAGGGTATAGGTTTGTGCAGTGGTGTTTGGGCAGTGTAGGGGGTCTTGCTGGGGCTGGTGTTTCAGGGTTTAGGGGAGTGCAGTGGTGTTCGGGCAGTGTAGGGATCTTGCTGGGGCTGGTGTTTCAGGGTTTAGGGCAGTGTAGTTGGGTTCTGGCAGTGTAGGGGGTTGTGCTGGGGTGGTGTTTCAGGGTTTAGGGCTGTGGTGTTCGGGCAGTGTAGGGGGTCTTGCTGGGTATGATGTTTCATGGTTTAGGTCAGTACAGTGGTGTTCGGGCAGTGTAGGGGGTCGTGCAGGGGGTGGTGTTTCAGGGATTAGGGCAGTGCAGTGGTGTTCGGGCAGTGTAGAGGGTCGTGCAGGGGTGGTGTTTCAGGGTTTAGGGCAGTGCAGTGGTGTTTGGGCAGTGTAGGGGCTTGTGCTGGGGCTGGTGTTTCAGGGTTTGGGCAGTCCAGTGGTGTTCGGGCAGTGTAGGGGGTCGTGCAGGGGCTGGTGTTTCAGAGTTTAGGGCAGTGCAGTGGTGTTCGGGCAGTGTAGGGGGTCTTCCAGGGGCTGGTGTTTCTGGGTTTAGGGCAGTGGTGTTCGGGCACTGTAGGGGGTCGTGCTGGGGTGGTGTTTTAGGGTTTAGGGCAGTCTAGGGGGCCGTGCAGGGGCTGGTGTTTCAGGGTTTAGGGCAGTGCAGTGGTGTTCGGGCAGTGTAGGGAGTCATGCTGGGGCTCGTGTTTCAGGGTTTAGGGCAGTGCAGTTGTGTTCGGGCAGTGTAGGGGGTCGTGCTGGGGGTGGTGTTTCAGGGTTTAGGGCAGTCGTGTTCATGCAAGGTGTCGGGGGTCTTGCTGGAGCTGGTGTTTCAGGGTTTAGGGCAGTGCAGTGGTGTTAGGGCAGTGTAGAGGGTTGTGCAGGGGTAGTGTTTCAGGGTTTAGGACAGTGCAGTGGTGTTTGGGCAGTGTAGGGGCTTGTGCTGGGGCTGGTGTTTCAGGGTTTAGGGCGGTGCGTGGTGTTCGGGCAGTGTAGGGGGTCATGCTTGGGATGATGTTTCAGGGTTTAGGGCAGTGCAGTGGTGTTCAGGCAGTGGAGGGGGTCGTGCTGGGGGTAGTGTTTTAGAGTTTAGGGCAGTGCAGTGGTGTTCCGGCATTGTAGGGGGTCGTGCTGGGGCTGGTGTTTCAGGGTTTAGGGCAGTGCAGTGGTGTTCGGGCAGTGTAGGGGGTCTTGCTGGGGCTGGTGATTCAGGGTTAGGGGCAGTGCAGTGGTGTTCGGGCAGTGTAGGGTGTCTTGCTGGGGCTGGTGTTTCAGGGTTTAGGGCAGTAGTGTTTGGGCAGTGTACGGGATCTTGCTTGGGATGATGTTTCAGGGTTTGGGGCAGTGCAGTGGTGTTCCGGTAGTGTAGGGGGTCGTGCTGGGGGTGGTGTTTCAGGGTTTAGGGTAGTGTAGGGGGTCATACAGGGGCTGATGTTTCAGGGTATAGGGCAGTGCAGTGGTGTTCGGGCGGTGTAGGGGGTCATGCTGGGGCTGGTGTTTCAGGGTTTAGGGCAGTGCGGTGGTGTTCGGGCAGTGTAGGGGGTCCAGCTGGGGCTGGTGTTTCAGGGTTTTGGACAGTGCAGTGGTGTTTGGGAAGTGTAGGGGGTCGTGCTGGGGGTGGTGTTTCAGGGTTTACGGCAGTGCAGTGGTGTTTGGGCAGTGTAGGGGGTCATGCAGGGGGTGGTGTTTCAACATTTAGGGGAGTGCAGTGGTGTTCGGGCAGTGCAGGGGTCTTGCTGGGGGTGGTGTTTCAGGGTTTAGTGCAGTGGTGTTAGTGCAGTGGTGTTCAGGCAGTGTAGGGGGTCTTGCTGTGGCTGGTGTTTCAGGGTTTAGGGCAGTGCAGTGGTGTTCGGGCAGTGTAGGGGGTTGTGCAGGGGGTGGTGTCTCAGGCTCAAGGGCAGTGCAGTGGTGTTCGGGCAGTGTAGAGGGTCGTGCAGGGGGTCGTGTTTCAGGGTTTAGGGCAGTGCAGTGGTCTTTGGGCAGTCTAGGGGGTCTTGCTGGGTGTGGTGTTTCAGGATTTTGTGCAGTGGTTTTAGGCAGTGTAGGGGGTCTTGCTGGGGCTGGTGTTTCAGGGTTTAGGGCAGTGCATTGGTGTTCAGGCAGTGTAGGGGGTCGTGCTGGGGATGGTTTTTCAGGGTTTAGGGCAGTGGTGTTCGGGCAGTGTAGGGGGTCTTGCTGGGGATGATGTTTCAGGGTTTAGGGCAGTGCAGTGGTGTTCGGGTAGTGTAAAGGGTCATGCAGGGGACGGTGTTTCAGGGTTTAGGGCAGTGCAGTGGTGTTCCGGCAGTGTAGGTGGTCTTGCTGGGGCTGGTGTTTCAGGGTATAGGTTTGTGCAGTGGTGTTTGGGCAGTGTAGGGGTTCTTGCTGGGGCTGGTGTTTCAGGGTTTAGGGGAGTGCAGTGGTGTTCGGGCAGTGTAGGGATCTTGCTGGGGCTGGTGTTTCAGGGTTTAGGGCAGTGTAGTTGTGTTCGGGCAGTGTAGGGGGTTGTGCTGGGGCGGTGTTTCAGGGTTTAGGGCTGCGGTGTTCGGGCAGTGTAGGGGGTCTTGCTGGGGATGATGTTTCATGGTTTAGGGCAGTACAGTGGTGTTCGGGCAGTGTAGGGGGTCGTGCAGGGGTTGGTGTTTCAGGGATTAGGGCAGTGCAGTGGTGTTCGGGCAGTGTAGAAGGTCGTGCAGGGGTGGTGTTTCAGGGTTTAGGGCAGTGCAGTGGTGTTTGGGCAGTGTAGGGGCTTGTGCTGGGGCTGGTGTTTCAGGGTTTAGGGCAGTCCAGTGGTGTTCGGGCAGTGTAGGGGGTCGTGCAGGGGCTGGTGTTTCAGAGTTTAGGGCAGTGCAGTGGTGTTCGGGCAGTGTAGGGGGTCTTCCAGGGGCTGGTGTTTCTGGGTTTAGGGCAGTGCAGTGGTGTTCGGGCACTGTAGGGGGTCGTGCTGGGGGTGGTGTTTCAGGGTTTAGGGCAGTCTAGGGGGCCGTGCAGGGGCTGGTGTTTCAGGGTTTAGGGCAGTGCAGTGGTGTTCGGGCAGTGTAGGGGGTCGTGCTGGGGGTGGTGTTTCAGGGTTTAGGGCAGTGGTGTTCATGCAAGGTGTCGGGGGTCTTGCTGGAGCTGGTGTTTCAGGGTTTAGGGCAGTGCAGTGGTGTTAGGGCAGTGTAGAGGGTCGTGCAGGGGTGGTGTTTCAGGGTTTAGGACAGTGCAGTGGTGTTTGGGCAGTGTAGGGGCTTGTGCTGGGGCTGGTGTTTCAGGGTTTAGGGCGGTGCGTGGTGTTCGGGCAGTGTAGGGGGTCAGGCTTGGGATGATGTTTCAGGGTTTAGGGCAGTGCAGTGGTGTTCAGGCAGTGTAGGGGGTCGTGCTGGGGGTAGTGTTTTAGAGTTTAGGGCAGTGCAGTGGTGTTCCGACATTGTAGGGGGTCGTGCTGGGGGTGGTGTTTCAGGGTTTAGGGCAGTCTAGGGGGAAGTGCAGGGGCTGGTGTTTCAGGGTTTAGGGCAGTGCAGTGGTGTTCGGGCAGT
Source organism: Triturus cristatus (assembly GCF_964204655.1). NCBI lineage: Eukaryota > Metazoa > Chordata > Amphibia > Caudata > Salamandridae > Triturus > Triturus cristatus. Next base: position 10,230 of record NW_028188025.1, on the reverse strand, counting down.
GTAGGGGGTCGTTCAGGGGCTGGTGTTTCAGGGTTTAGGGCAGTGCAGTGGTTTTCGGGCAGTGTAGGTGCTCATGCTGGGGGTGATGTTTCAGGGTTTAGTGCAGTGGTGTTCGGGCAGTGTAGGGGTCGTGCAGGGGCTGTTGATTCAGGGTTTAGGGCAGTGCAGTGGTGTTCGGGCAGTGTAGGGGGTCTTGCTGGGGCTTGTGTTTTAGGGTTTAGGTCTGTGCATTGGTGTTCGGGCAGTGTAGGGAGTCTTGCTGGGGCTGGTGTTTCAGGGTTTAGCGCAGTGCAGTGGTGTTCGGGCAGTGTAGGGGTCGTGCAGGGGCTGATGATTCAGGGTTTAGGGCAGTGCAGTGGTGTTCGGGCAGTGTAGGGGGTCTTGCTGGGGCTTGTGTTTTAGGGTTTAGGTCTGTGCAGTGGTGTTCGGGCAGTGTAGGGGATCTTGTTGGGGCTGATGTTTTAGGGTTTAGGGCAGTGCAGTGGGGTTCGGGCAGTGTAGGGGGTTGTGCTGGGGGTGGTGTTTTAGGGTTTAGGCAGTGCAGTGGTGTTCGGGCAGTGTAGGGGGTCGTGCTGGGGCTGGTGTTTCAGCGTTTAGGGCAGTGCAGTAATGTTCGGGCAGTGTAGGCGGATGTGCTGGGGGTGGTGTTTCAGGGTTTAGGGTAGTGCAGTGGTGTTCGGGCAGTGTAGGGGGTCTTGCTGGGGCTGGTGTTTCAGGGTTTAGGGCAGTGCAGTGATGTTCGGTGTAGGGGGTCTTGCTGCGGCTGGTGTTTCAGGGTTTAGGGCAGTGCAGTGTTGTTCGGGCAGTGTCAGGGGTCTTGCTGGGGCTGGTGTTTCAGGGTTTAGGGCAGTGCAGTTGTGTTCGGGCCGTGTAGGGGGTCGTGCTGGGGGTGGTGTTTCAGGGTTTAGGGCAGTGGTGTTCAGGCAGTGTACGGGGTCTTGCTTGGGATGATGTTTCAGGGTTTAGGGCAGTGCAGTGGTGTTCGGGCAGTGTAGGGGGTCGTGCTGGGGGTGGAGTTTCAGGGTTTAGGACAGTGCAGTGGTCTTTCGGCAGTGTAGGGGGTCGTGCTGGGGGTGGTGTTTCAGGGTTTAGGGCAGTGCAGTGGTGTTCGGGCAGTGTAGCGGGTCCAGCTGGGGCTGGTGTTTCAGGGTTTAGGCAGTGCAGTGGTGTTCGGGCAGTGTAGGGGGTCGTGCTGGGGCTGGTGTTTCAGCGTTTAGGGAAGTGCAGTAATGTTCGGGCAGTGTAGGCGGATGTGCTGGGGGTGGTGTTTCAGGGTTTAGGGTAGTGCAGTGGTGTTCGGGCAGTGTAGGGGGTCTTGCTGGGGCTGGTGTTTCAGGGTTTAGGGCAGTGCAGTGATGTTCGGGCAGTGTAGGGGGTCTTGCTGCGGCTGGTGTTTCAGGGTTTAGGGCAGTGCAGTGTTGTTCGGGCAGTGTCAGGGGTCTTGCTGGGGCTGGTGTTTCAGGGTTTAGGGCAGTGCAGTTGTGTTCGGGCAGTGTAGGGGGTCGTGCTGGGGGTGGTGTTTCAGGGTTTAGGGCAGTGGTGTTCAGGCAGTGTACGGGGTCTTGCTTGGGATGATGTTTCAGGGTTTAGGGCAGTGCAGTCGTGTTCGGGCAGTGTAGGGGGTCGTGCTGGGGGTGGAGTTTCAGGGTTTAGGACAGTGCAGTGGTCTTTCGGCAGTGTAGGGGGTCGTGCTGGGGGTGGTGTTTCAGGGTTTAGGGCAGTGCAGTGGTGTTCGGGCAGTGTAGCGGGTCCAGCTGGGGCTGGTTTTTCAGGGTTTTGGACAGTGCAGTGGTGTTTGGGAAGTGTAGGGGGTTGTGCTGGGGGTGGTGTTTCAGGGTTTAGGGCAGTGCAGTGGTGTTTGGGCAGTATAGGGGGTCGTGCAGGGGGTGGTGTTTCAAGGTTTAGGGGAGTGCAGTGGTGTTCGGGCAGTGTAGGGGTCTTGCTGGGGGTGGTGTTTCAGGGTTTAGTGCAGTGGTGTTAGTGCAGTGGTGTTCAGGCAGTATAGGGGGTCTTGCTGGGGCTGGTGTTTCAGGGTTTAGGGCAGTGCAGTGGTGTTCGGGCAGTGTAGGGGGTTGTGCAGGGGGTGGTGTTTCAGGGTCAAGGGCAGTGCAGTGGTGTTCGGGCAGTGTAGAGGGTCGTGCAGGGGGTGGTGTTTCAGGGTTTAGGGCAGTGCAGTGGTGTTTGGGCAGTGTAGGGGGTCTTGCTGGGTGTGGTGTTTCAGGATTTAGTGCAGTGGTGTTAGGCAGTGTAGGGGGTCTTGCTGGGGCTGGTGTTTCAGGGTTTAGGGCAGTGCATTGGTGTTCAGGCAGTGTAGGGGGTCGTGCTGGGGATGGTTTTTCAGGGTTTAGGGCAGTGGTGTTCGGGCAGTTTAGGGGGTCTTGCTGGGGATGATGTTTCAGGGTTTAGGGCAGTGCAGTGGTGTTCGGGCAGTGTAAAGGGTCATGCAGGGGATGGTGTTTCAGGGTTTAGGGCAGTGCAGTGGTGTTCGGGCAGTGTAGGGGGTCTTGCTGGGGGTGGTGTTTCAGGGTTTAGTGCAGTGGTGTTTGGGCAGTGTAGGGGGTCTTGCTGGGGCTGGGTTTTCAGGGTATAGGTTTGTGCAGTGTTGTTTGGGCAGTGTAGGGGGTCTTGCTGGGGCTGGTGTTTCAGGGTTTAGGGGAGTGCAGTGGTGTTCGGGCAGTGTAGGGGTCATGCTGGGGCTGGTGTTTCAGGGTTTAGGGCAGTGTAGTTGTGTTCGGGCAGTGTAGGGGGTTGTGCTGGGGTGGTGTTTCAGGGTTTAGGGCAGTGCAGTGGTGTTCGGGCAGTGTAGGGGGTCGTGCTGGGGGTAGAGTTTCAGAGTTTAGGACAGTGCAGTGGTCTTTCGGCAGTGTAGGGGGTCGTGCTAGGGGTGGTGTTTCAGGGTTTAGAGCAGTGTAGGGGGTCATACAGGGGCTGGTATTTCAGGGTTTAGGGCAGTGCGGTGGTGTTCAGGCAGTGTAGAGGTCATGCTGGGGCCGGTGTTTCAGGGTTTAGTGGAGTGCGGTGGTGTTCGGGCAGTATAGGGGTCGGGCTGTGGCTGGTGTTTCAGGGTTTAGGGCACTGCAGTGGTGTTCGGGCAGTGTAGGGGGTCGTGCTGGGGCTGGTGTTTCAGGGTTTAGGGCAGTGCAGTGGTGTTCGGGCAGTGTAGCGGGTCCAGCTGGGGCTGGTGTTTCAGGGTTTTGGACAGTGCAGTGGTGTTTGGGAAGTGTAGGGGGTCGTGCTGGGGGTGGTGTTTCAGGGTTTAGGGCAGTGCAGTGGTGTTTGGGCAGTGTAGGGGGTTGTGCAGGGGGTGGTGTTTCAAGGTTTAGGGGAGTGCAGTGGTGTTCGGGCAGTGTAGGGGTCTTGCTGGGGGTGGTGTTTCAGGGTTTAGTGCAGTGGTGTTAGTGCAGTGGTGTTCAGGCAGTGTAGGGGGTCTTGCTGGGGCTGGTGTTTCAGGGTTTAGGGCAGTGCAGTGGTGTTCGGGCAGTGTAGGGGGTTGTGCAGAGGGTGGTGTTTCAGGGTCAAGGGCAGTGCAGTGGTGTTCGGGCAGTGTAGAGGGTCGTGCAGGGGGTGGTGTTTCAGGGTTTAGAGCAGTGCAGTGGTGTTTGGACAGTCTAGGGGGTCTTGCTGGGTGTGGTGTTTCAGGATTTAGTGCAGTGGTGTTAGGCAGTGTAGGGGGTCTTGCTGGGGCTGGTGTTTCAGGGTTTAGGGCAGTGCATTGGTGTTCAGGCAGTGTAGGGGGTCGTGCTGGGGATGGTTTTTCAGGGTTTAGGGCAGTGGTGTTCGGGCAGTGTAGGGGGTCTTGCTGGGGGTGGTGTTTTAGGGTTTAGTGCAGTGGTGTTTGGGCAGTGTAGGGGGTCTTGCTGGGGCTGGTTTTTCAGGGTATAGGTTTGTGCAGTGGTGTTTGGGCAGTGTAGGGGGTCTTGCTGGGGCTGGTGTTTCAGGGTTTAGGGGAGTGAAGTGGTGTTCGGGCAGTGTAGGGGTCATGCTGGGGCTGGTGTTTCAGGGTTTAGGGCAGTGTAGTTGTGTTCGGGCAGTGTAGGGTGTTGTGCTGGGGTGGTGTTTCAGGGTTTAGGGCTGTGGTGTTCGGGCAGTGTAGGGGGTCTTGCTGGGGATGATGTTTCATGGTTTAGGGCAGTACAGTGGTGTTCGGGCAGTGTAGGGGGTAGTGCAGGGGGTGGTGTTTCAGGGATTAGGGCAGTGCAGTGGTGTTCGGGCAGTGTAGAGGGTCGTGCAGGGGTGGTGTTTCAGGGTTTAGGGCAGTGCAGTGGTGTTTAGGAAGTGTAGGGGCTTGTGCTGGGGCTGGTGTTTCAGGGTTTAGGGCAGTCCAGTGGTGTTCGGGCAGTGTCGGGGGTCTTGCTGGGGCTGGTGTTTCAGGGTTTAGGACAGTGCAGTTGTGTTCGGGCAGTGTAGGGGGTCGTGCTGGGAGTGGTGTTTCAGGGTTTAGGGCAGTGGTGTTCGTGCAAGGTAGGGGGTCTTGCTGGGGATGATGGTTCAGGGTGTAGGGCAGTGCGTGGTGTTCGGTCAGTGTAGGGGGTCATGCTTGGGATGATGTTTCAGGGTTTAGGGCAGTGCAGTGGTGTTCGGGCAGTGTAGGGGGTCGTGCTCGGGGTGGTGTTTCAGGGTTTAGGGCAGTGCAGTGGTGCTCGGGCAGTGTAGGGGGTCATGCTGGGGGTGGTGTTTCAGGGTTTAGGGCAGTCTAGGGGGCCGTGCAGGGGCTGGTGTTTCAGGGTTTAGGGCAGTGCAGTGGTGTTCGGGCAGTATAGGGAGTCGTGCTGGGGCTCGTGTTTCAGGGTTTAGGGCAGTGCAGTGGTGTTCTGGCAGTGCAGGGGGTCGTGCTGGGGCTGGTGTTTCAGGATTTAGGGCAGTGCAGTGGTGTCCGGGCATTGTAGGGGGTCGTGCAGGGGCTGGTGTTTCAGGGTTTAGGGCAGTGCAGTGGTGTTCGGGCAGTGTAGGGGGTCGTGCAGGGGCTGGTGTTTCAGGGTTTAGGGCACTGCAGTGGTGTTCGGGCAGTGTAGGGGGTCGTGCAGGGGCTGGTGTTTCAGGGTTTAGGGCAGTGCAGTGGTGTTCGGGCAGTGTAGGGGGTCTTGCTGGGGCTGGTGATTCAGGGTTAGGGGCAGTGCAGTGGTGTTCGGGCAGTGTAGGGTGTCTTGCTCGGGCTGGTGTTTCAGGGTTCAGGGCAGTAGTGTTCGGGCAGTGTACGGGGTCTTGCTTGGGATGATGTTTCAGGGTTTGGGGCAGTGCAGTGGTGTTCCGGTAGTGTAGGGGGTCGTGCTGGGGGTGGTGTTTCAGGGTTTAGGGTAGTGTAGGGGGTCATACAGGGGCTGGTGTTTCAGGGTATAGGGCAGTGCAGTGGTGTTCGGGCGGTGTAGGGGGTCATACTGGGGCTGGTGTTTCAGGGTTTAGGGCAGTGCGGTGGTGTTCGGGCGGTGTAGGGGGTCATGCTGGGGCTGGTGTTTCAAGGTTTAGGGGAGTGCAGTGGTGTTCGGGCAGTGTAGGGGTCTTGCTGGGGGTGGTGTCTCAGGGTTTAGTGCAGTGGTGTTAGTGCAGTGGTGTTCAGGCAGTGTAGGGGGTCTTGCTGGGGCTGGTGTTTCAGGGTTTAGGGCAGTGCAGTGGTGTTCGGGCAGTGTAAGGGGTTGTGCAGGGGGTGGTGTTTCAGGCTCAAGGGCAGTGCAGTGGTGTTCGGGCAGTGTAGAGGGTCGTGCAGGGGGTGGTGTTTCAGGGTTTAGGGCAGTGCAGTGGTTTTTGGGCAGTCTAAGGGGTCTTGCTGGGTGTGGTGTTTCAGGATTTAGTGCAGTGGTGTTAGGCAGTGTAGGGGGTCTTGCTGGGGCTGGTGTTTCAGGGTTTAGGGTAGTGCATTGGTGTTCAGGCAGTGTAGGGGGTCGTGCTGGAGATGGTTTTTCAGGGTTTAGAGCAGTGGTGTTCGGGCAGTGTAGGGGGTCTTGCTGGGGATGATGTTTCAGGGTTTAGGGCAGTGCAGTGGTGTTCGGGTAGTGTAAAGGGTCATGTAGGAGATGGTGTTTCAGGGTTTAGGGCAGTGCAGTGGTGTTCGGGCAGTGTAGGGGGTCTTGCTGGGGGTGGTGTTTCAGGGTTTAGTGCAGTGGTGTTCGGGCAGTGTAGGGGGTCTTGCTGGGGCTGGTGTTTCAGGGTATAGGTTTGTGCAGTGGTGTTTGGGCAGTGTAGGGGGTCTTGCTGGGGCTGGTGTTTCAGGGTTTAGGGGAGTGCAGTGGTGTTCGGGCAGTGTAGGGATCTTGCTGGGGCTGGTGTTTCAGGGTTTAGGGCAGTGTAGTTGGGTTCGGGCAGTGTAGGGGGTTGTGCTGGGGTGGTGTTTCAGGGTTTAGGGCTGTGGTGTTCGGGCAGTGTAGGGGGTCTTGCTGGGGATGATGTTTCATGGTTTAGGGCAGTACAGTGGTGTTCGGGCAGTGTAGGGGGTCGTGCAGGGGGTGGTGTTTCAGGGATTAGGGCAGTGCAGTGGTGTTCGGGCAGTGTAGAGGGTCGTGCAGGGGTGGTGTTTCAGGGTTTAGGGCAGTGCAGTGGTGTTTGGGCAGTGTAGGGGCTTGTGCTGGGGCTGGTGTTTCAGGGTTTAGGGCAGTGCAGTGGTGTCCGGGCATTGTAGGGGGTCGTGCAGGGGCTGGTGTTTCAGGGTTTAGGGCAGTGCAGTGGTGTTCGGGCAGTGTAGGGGGTCGTGCAGGGGCTGTTGTTTCAGGGTTTAGGGCAGTGCAGTGGTGTTCGGGCAGTGTAGGGGGTCGTGCAGGGGCTGGTGTTTCAGGGTTTAGGGCAGTGCAGTGGTGTTCGGGCAGTGTAGGGGGTCTTGCTGGGGCTGGTGATTCAGGGTTAGGGGCAGTGCAGTGGTGTTCGGGCAGTGTAGGGTGTCTTGCTGGGGCTGGTGTTTCAGGGTTTAGGGCAGTAGTGTTCGGGCAGTGTACGGGGTCTTGCTTGGGATGATGTTTCAGGGTTTGGGGCAGTGCAGTGGTGTTCCGGTAGTGTAGGGGGTCGTGCTGGGGGTGGTGTTTCAGGGTTTAGGGTAGTGTAGGGGGTCATACAGGGGCTGGTGTTTCAGGGTATAGGGCAGTGCAGTGGTGTTCGGGCGGTGTAGGGGGTCATGCTGGGGCTGGTGTTTCAGGGTTTAGTTCAGTGCGGTGGTGTTCGGGCAGTGTAGCGGGTCCAGCTGGGGCTGGTGTTTCAGGGTTTTGGACAGTGCAGTGGTGTTTGGGCAGTGTAGGGGGTCGTGCTGGGGGTGGTGTTTCAGGGTTTAGGGCAGTGCAGTGGTGTTTGGGCAGTGTAGGGGGTCGTGCAGGGGGTGGTGTTTCAAGGTTTAGGGGAGTGCAGTGGTGTTCGGGCAGTGTAGGGGTCTTGCTGGGGGTGGTGTTTCAGGGTTTAGTGCAGTGGTGTTAGTGCAGTGGTGTTCAGGCAGTGTAGGTGGTCTTGCTGGGGCTGGTGTTTCAGGGTTTAGGGCAGTGCAGTGGTGTTCGGGCAGTGTAGGGGGTTGTGCAGGGGGTGGTGTTTCAGGTTCAAGGGCAGTGCAGTGGTGTTCGGGCAGTGTAGAGGGTCGTGCAGGGGGTGGTGTTTCAGGGTTTAGGGCAGTGCAGTGGTTTTTGGGCAGTCTAGGGGGTCTTGCTGGGTGTGGTGTTTCAAGATTTAGTGCAGTGGTGTTAGGCAGTGTAGGGGGTCTTGCTGGGGCTGGTGTTTCAGGGTTTAGGGCAGTGCATTGGTGTTCAGGCAGTGTAGGGGGTCGTGCTGGAGATGGTTTTTCAGGGTTTAGGGCAGTGGTGTTCGGGCAATGTAGGGGGTCTTGCTGGGGATGATGTTTCAGGGTTTAGGGCAGTGCAGTGGTGTTCGGGTAGTGTAAAGGGTCATGCAGGGGATGGTGTTTCAGGGTTTAGGGCAGTGCAGTGGTGTTCGGGCAGTGTAGGGGGTCTTGCTGGGGGTGGTGTTTCAGGGTTTAGTGCAGTTGTGTTCGGGCAGTGTAGGGGGTCTTGCTGGGGCTGGTGTTTCAGGGTATAGGTTTGTGCAGTGGTGTTTGGGCAGTGTAGGGGGTCTTGCTGGGGCTGGTGTTTCAGGGTTTAGGGGAGTGCAGTGGTGTTCGGGCAGTGTAGGGATCTTGCTGGGGCTGGTGTTTCAGGGTTTAGGGCAGTGTAGTTGGGTTCGGGCAGTGTAGGGGGTTGTGCTGGGGTGGTGTTTCAGGGTTTAGGGCTGTGGTGTTCGGGCAGTGTAGGGGGTCTTGCTGGGGATGATGTTTCATGGTTTAGGGCAGTACAGTGGTGTTCGGGCAGTGTAGGGGGTCGTGCAGGGGGTGGTGTTTCAGGGATTAGAGCAGTGCAGTGGTGTTCGGGCAGTGTAGAGGGTCGTGCAGGGGTGGTGTTTCAGGGTTTAGGGCAGTGCAGTGGTGTTTGGGCAGTGTAGGGGCTTGTGCTGGGGCTGGTGTTTCAGGGTTTGGGCAGTCCAGTGGTGTTCGGGCAGTGTAGGGGGTCGTGCAGGGGCTGGTGTTTCAGAGTTTAGGGCAGTGCAGTGGTGTTCGGGCAGTGTAGGGGGTCTTCCAGGGGCTGGTGTTTCTGGGTTTAGGGCAGTGGTGTTCGGGCACTGTAGGGGGTCGTGCTGGGGTGGTGTTTTAGGGTTTAGGGCAGTCTAGGGGGCCGTGCAGGGGCTGGTGTTTCAGGGTTTAGGGCAGTGCAGTGGTGTTCGGGCAGTGTAGGGAGTCATGCTGGGGCTCGTGTTTCAGGGTTTAGGGCAGTGCAGTTGTGTTCGGGCAGTGTAGGGGGTCGTGCTGGGGGTGGTGTTTTAGGGTTTAGGGCAGTCGTGTTCATGCAAGGTGTCGGGGGTCTTGCTGGAGCTGGTGTTTCAGGGTTTAGGGCAGTGCAGTGGTGTTAGGGCAGTGTAGAGGGTCGTGCAGGGGTGGTGTTTCAGGGTTTAGGACAGTGCAGTGGTGTTTGGGCAGTGTAGGGGCTTGTGCTGGGGCTGGTGTTTCAGGGTTTAGGGCGGTGCGTGGTGTTCGGGCAGTGTAGGGGGTCATGCTTGGGATGATGTTTCAGGGTTTAGGGCAGTGCAGTGGTGTTCAGGCAGTGGAGGGGTCGTGCTGGGGGTAGTGTTTTAGAGTTTAGGGCAGTGCAGTGGTGTTCCGGCATTGTAGGGGGTCGTGCTGGGGCTGGTGTTTCAGGGTTTAGGGCAGTGCAGTGGTGTTCGGGCAGTGTAGGGGGTCTTGCTGGGGCTGGTGATTCAGGGTTAGGGGCAGTGCAGTGGTGTTCGGGCAGTGTAGGGTGTCTTGCTGGGGCTGGTGTTTCAGGGTTTAGGGCAGTAGTGTTTGGGCAGTGTACGGGATCTTGCTTGGGATGATGTTTCAGGGTTTGGGGCAGTGCAGTGGTGTTCCGGTAGTGTAGGGGGTCGTGCTGGGGGTGGTGTTTCAGGGTTTAGGGTAGTGTAGGGGGTCATACAGGGGCTGATGTTTCAGGGTATAGGGCAGTGCAGTGGTGTTCGGGCGGTGTAGGGGGTCATGCTGGGGCTGGTGTTTCAGGGTTTAGGGCAGTGCGGTGGTGTTCGGGCAGTGAAGCGGGTCCAGCTGGGGCTGGTGTTTCAGGGTTTTGGACAGTGCAGTGGTGTTTGGGAAGTGTAGGGGGTCGTGCTGGGGGTGGTTTTTCAGGGTTTACGGCAGTGCAGTGGTGTTTGGGCAGTGTAGGGGGTCATGCAGGGGGTGGTGTTTCAACGTTTAGGGGAGTGCAGTGGTGTTCGGGCAGTGCAGGGGTCTTGCTGGGGGTGGTGTTTCAGGGTTTAGTGCAGTGGTGTTAGTGCAGTGGTGTTCAGGCAGTGTAGGGGGTCTTGCTGTGGCTGGTGTTTCAGGGTTTAGGGCAGTGCAGTGGTGTTCGGGCAGTGTAGGGGGTTGTGCAGGGGGTGGTGTCTCAGGCTCAAGGGCAGTGCAGTGGTGTTCGGGCAGTGTAGAGGGTCGTGCAGGGGGTCGTGTTTCAGGGTTTAGGGCAGTGCAGTGGTCTTTGGGCAGTCTAGGGGGTCTTGCTGGGTGTGGTGTTTCAGGATTTAGTGCAGTGGTGTTCAGGCAGTGTAGGGGGTCGTGCTGGGGATGGTTTTTCAGGGTTTAGGGCAGTGGTGTTCGGGCAGTGTAGGGGGTCTTGCTGGGGATGATGTTTCAGGGTTTAGGGCGGTGCAGTGGTGTTCGGGTAGTGTAAAGGGTCATGCAGGGGACGGTGTTTCAGGGTTTAGGGCAGTGCAGTGGTGTTCCGGCAGTGTAGG